>NW_026859501.1:270000-282271 GCF_026571515.1 Ruditapes philippinarum
TCTAATAATTATATCAAGTTTATGTCCAAAGAACATTATTATTCGATGTTGTTCAACATGTAAACTTTTGAAGCTTAACATACGATTTCATTCAAGATTTGATAAGATATTTAAGCTACTGCTTTGTTTGTTTTGTTGTAAACAGAACCATATGGGACTGCTAATTCCTAGCAAATTTGAAGGTTTCTATGAAGATTCTGCAGACGAAAAAGAAGATGACGAATTCTTTCTGTCATCCCTCAATTACAAATACATTTGTTGTTGAGTAATTTGATAACTATAATGGATATTTGTATTGTGAATTCAATAATTGAAATAACAATAAGATTATAAGATACTATTAGTTTAGCTATATATAATTATATTATTATAAATTTCTATTACTTTAGTTATCACATAATTATTTAAGTCAATACTCAAATACATAAATTTATTGTGATACAATTCATAATTTACAGATTCTCCAGATGGCCCTCCAGTTATACAAGGCTTTACTAACGGCAGTACATACAAAGTGATAGAAAATAATCAAGGCTCGCTGTCATGTTATATAGGGGAAAGCAATCCTGAAGCAACTTTAATGTGGAATTGCTTCGATAACGGGTCGTCAACAACAAGTGAAGCGAATACCACAAAGACAGTAACCTGGAATGCAACACGAGGTTTAGATTCTTACTGTGCGTGTCAATCTTCACATCTGTTAGCTGAGAATCAGACAGTTTACATAACTGTACAGGTTTTATGTACGTTTCATATGTTATTTTTTAATCGCCCACACCTAATTGACAAATGCACATCTGTTAGGTTACGTTTGCAAAGAGCCCACAAAAAGTTTGATTACATCATTCACTTAACTGCTTAAATGTGAATATTTTATGTTGTTGTTGTTTTTAATTCTAAACATAAAAAAATGTAGCGCAATATCTAACTGGTCTAAATGAGAAATCTACTTTATCCTTAATTTTTATTTATTCTATGTAAGTAAAGAATTTTTTTTACATCGTATTAAAGTCGGGTTTTTGTGGGTTTCTTTTTAATTTAAGATATGTTCAGGAAGAAGGAAAGCAATCTATTCAAATGCTTGAAACCTCAAATATTTAATAATTTAATGATGGTAATTCTTTTCGTAATTCGTAAACAGTGTTTATTTACAAAGTAAATTCGTCCGTTTAATTGATTTAATTGAGCCTATACAATATCTTAAATATAACTTTGAATTAAAATAATTTTAAAAGTGATATAGTAATTATGAATTGCCAGACGATACAGATATATTTTATCATTTTATGTTTGGTAAGCTAAAACTGAATTGGTTGTAACGTTACTGACCATGCTTACGATGACGGACATTTACTGCTATTCATTTAAATTTATGAAACTTCAACATAAAATCAAATGTTCTGCAGATCCACCAAAGATTAAAGACTGCAAGCTTCGTTACAACGCTTCTTCCACTAGTGTAGCTGTTAATAGCACTATTGGTATAAAAGAAAACAGCTCATTTACATTAACGTGTGAAGTTGATGGTAAGCCAGCGGCAACGACGTCTTGGTCTGGACATGTTTCTTCAACCTCCAACATACTAGTTGTAGATGAAGTAAAAAGACAACAAGGTGGAACATACACAATATTTGCAACCAACAGAATGGAACCAACATTTGGAGGGCCAACAACTGGGAATGATACAAAAAGCTTCAATTTCAATTTATTATGTACTTAATGTTTAACAATTGTATTTTATTTCTATGCAATAGTAATTGGAAATGTGTTATCTTTTTTATCATATTATATATTTAAATAGAATCCAAATATTTTTATCATATTGATTAAACTAATTTTTAAAATCGTATTCTATCTTTGATGTAAGTTGATAATTATATATCTAATCTTCTGTAGATACATTTAGGCATTTTGATACGTTCAGTGACATTTCTAATAAAGCTGTTCATGATTTATCATTTTTATCAATGTCAATTTTTACACAAATATTTATTATACCTATAGATGCGCCAACGGTACGAATGACCGATAAAGACATTGTTGAGGGAGCTAACCTGACCTTACCGTGTCCTGTAACAAAAGGAAATCCTACTGATACAAGATTCAAATGGATAAGGGATGGTGATAACAGAACATGGGATAAACAAACATTGTACATACAGAATGTTACCAAGTATGATGACATGATGTATAAATGTACCGTGCAAAACATACTGAGACAAAGTGGAAGTGTAGAAGAACTTGGAATAAATAGTGGATCTTTTCACCTAAATGTCCTGTGTAAGCTTTTTTGCTTTTTTACATAATGTATATTAAGGAAGATATTTGGTCTTGTATCATAAAATTTTGGTGATTGTCATATCTATGTCACGCTATAGAACTATTTATTGATAGGTAATGATATATATTAGGGGCAGGGAAGCTTAGTTGGTACAGCTGAAAAAATGGTATTTCGGGGGTCTTAGGTTCAAGTTCAGGTCAGAATGCACATTTTACTACTCTGAGACACCTACCCGCTTAAAGTAGTTAATGCTTATTAGATATTTTAATTGATCACTGCACTATTGTCACAGAAAGTATATAATAAGAACATGTCAGCAACATTAAATGTTTATAACTGATGACATTTTGAATAAGTAAGATAGTGTGTGATTTTGTTTGTTAAGATGTATCACAGAAAAAGAAACAAGTGAAATTTGGGTCAGATTACCCATGATGTATCAAATGCATTTGAGGTATGGAATTACTTCCACTTCGAAATTTAGTTGTTTGAAGGCAGTAAAGATTTAACCATATTTTAAAATTGTATAAATATTTTTCTATAAAAGCATTGTCGTAAGATTTTATATAGGTCAACATATAATCCTTCACAGTAATAACGATTCATAACTAATTGGACTAGTTGAATGTTGGGAAAGTTTATTCAAATCTGTGTTATATATAACTACTGTGATATAAATATTGTTTGTTTTTTGTATAAAAGTAGCATGTCATACTCGTACACTTTTAAAAAATGTATTTCAAGTTACACAGTTTTAAGGTTAATCAACAATTCTATTTTCAGATATGTCAACGATACGCTCATTTTCTGTAAAAGGGGCTCTGGTCTCAATGTCAGCTGTAACAGTAAATGAGTCCGAAGATCTTATATTTGAATGTACGGTAGACAGTAATCCAAGCTCTAATATTGACATACAATATAAGGACAAAGTTATCTTTAGACAGAACAATATACACACTCTGTTATAAATTCGTTTAACATTGCATGCTTAGATCTTTGGGGGTAAAGTGCTGCAAAAACCCCCAATTTAAAAAAGGGGCTAGATTCCGAGAGGATTTGAGGGAATGTACTTTTAAAGTATGCCAATATTTAAAAGTTTTGATCATAAAACTCTTTTAAATTTTTTTCACGGTAAATTTTCCCTTTTGAAGATTTTTTTCTTAAAATGTGCAAAATAAACATCTCAATTCAAAAATTTCTTTTTTTTAAAAGGTGAATGATTATATGGTTTACCTTTAAAATTTTTAAAAAATTTCATCAAGATTTCAATGTTTTTGGGGAAATTTGCCGGTGGAAATTTTTTTTTATGCTTAGACCCCATTTTTCCTTTTCGGATATGAAAAGTTAAAAAAATTTTAAGTTTTGGGGTTTAAAATTAAAAAATTAAGGTTAAATTTTTTTTCCTTGTAAAATTTTCAATTTTGCTCAATCGATGCCCCAAAAAAAACTTCTAAAACGATTCGAATATTTTAAAAAACTAGTTTTTACACAGTTTCCCAAAATTTTAAACAAATTTTGTAAAAAATTTGGGGGTGATATCTCGCTTTAAAAACTGTATTTAAACCCCCAACCCCAAATTTAATTTTAAGGTTTTTGTAACTTAAAAAACTTAAAAAAATTGACACCTCATTTTTTTATCAGTCGATAAAAAGGGGCGGAAAACTGCAAAAAAAGTCTTTAAAGAAATTTTTGGTTTTTTACTACTTTTTAAATAATTTTTGGGGTTTTTTTTTTTTTTTCATGGGTTGTATATGAAAAAAACATTTTTAATACCCGGGTCTAAATATCTAAAGTAATCACAAACCCAAAAAAACCTCATTAAAAACACCCATTTACAGTTCCATATAGCCCACCCTAAAAAAGAGAGGTATTTTCGAATGAGAAAATACATTTTTTTCTCTTATCTTCGATTAAAAAACGATTCTTGCAAAACCCAAAACCAAAATTTAGCCCCTTTTTTTAAACCCCCTGTTTTGTTCCATTTTTAGAATGTATCCCAACCCAATTTTAAAAGTTTAATTTTTAAATTTTTTCTCAGTTATATTTCAAAACCAAAAAATTTTTTACAAACCAAAAACATTTTTAAATTTCGGGTTAAAAACCTTTCCACCCAAAATCAAAAAAAATTTTTTCATTGGGTTTATCAGGTTTAATAAATAACCCGGGTTATCTTTTTCCCAAAACTTCTGAAAAAAGATTAAACCTTTTCTGGTATTCGAAACCGTCATTTGTTTATTGTATAATTAATTTCAGAATTTAAAAAAAACATTTCCGGGCCAAAATTTGGGAAAAAAAGGGTTTAGGTCTTGCCCAAATTGCAAAAATATTATACACGTGAAGTAAAGAATCCAAAAAAAAAGGGTATCTTTTTCTATTTGAAAAATTTCTCCCGGGTCCCCCACGACCTCCCTTTATCAAAGGGGGCAGACCTTTTCGAGTGCCTTGCATACACAAACGTTTCTTTAACTTTATTTCTTTTCCCTACCCGGAACCCACCCAAAGGCTTGTTTTGGATAAAAAAACTAAATTTACATGGAACCGTTATTAAGAATTCTGATTAGGGATATTCCCCAAAACTGGTTTACAGACTAAATCTAACCCTTTCAAAAGTGTCAAAGTCAATTTCGGCATTTTAAGGGTTTAAATCCAAAAGAAATTTTGGGAAAAAAAATGAGCGCCATCTATATCAACAGAGAAAGGAGAAAAATATTTTTTTATTAAACTTTTTTGAAACAAGTTTTTTTTTATCCCAGAGCAGTTGTCAATTTCGCTTTTTTCAGGGAAAAATTTTTAAAAAACTTGTCTAGATATAACAAAAAAAACGAATTTTTAATTTTCTTTAAATTTGTATACACAAAAAGTGATTTTTTTTTGTTTTTTCCCCGTTAAAGTTATCGCCCCCAAATTTTTCAAAAATGATTAAAAAAAATGAATTTGCCGACACATAATGTATATAACTTTTCCGAATAGATTTTTTTCATTTTTTGAAATGGGAAAATTTCGCCCAAACAATTCTTAATAACTTGTGATAATCATTATTTAAAAGTATTCGAATTGACCCAAAAAATATTACAAATAAAAGTAAATATTTTATTTATTAATTTTTTTCTAAAGTTTTGGGCAAACAAAAGTCAAACCCAATTGGGGTTTTATAATTTTTTTTAGGGGGAAAAAAAATTCCCTTTTTTTTGGGGGAAATTTTTTCGGTGCTTCAAATTTATAGGCTATGAGTATTTTTTGGGCTGAAACTTTAAACCCAGTTTAAAAGGGGATTTTTTAGGTATTATGTATGAAAAAACCATCGATTTTTTTTTTCTTTTTTGTATTTTTCCCCCTTTTAAATTTTTTTAAAAGATTATTTTCTAGTATCAATTTTATCACCTATTTTCATATGTAAATACAGTTTTTTTTAAAATTTAAAATTTTTTGTTCCCGCATTCCTTTGAAATTTAAATTTGGGTAAAGTTTTTCTGAGTCGGGGAATTGCATTTAAATCCGTATCGACCTAGCATTTTTTTTTGGGGGTTTTTTTTTTTTTTTGTTTTTTTTTGGGGGGGGGTTTTGCAGGGCCAAAAAACAAAAGGAAGAAATTCCAAAACCCTGATATCAATTTACAAAAAGCGCCCAAATTCGTCACGGAACTCCCCGAAGCGGGTTTTCTTCCCTTTTTAATTTCACGAACCAAAAATTAAGGAGAGATCAGAAAAAATTGCAAATACAGGGGGTATTAAATTTTAAAACCCTTTTCAGGGAAGAAAAAAATAAATTTCCCCATTGTGGAAGATTTATTTAAAGTAAATTTTTAAAAAATTCCCCAAAAATTTCCGGTTTAAAATATTCAAATAAAATTCTTAATGGATGAAATCATTTTTTAAACAATGAAGATTGCGGGGGCTATCTCCGTAAAACTTTTGGATTAAATTTTTGATCGCCTTAATGAAAATTTGTTTTTACACTTTCTGAAAAATAAAATAAGGATGTTACCCTGGGCAGGGAAAATTAGGGCATCACGGGTTGATAATTTAAATTTTAAATTTTAAATTTTTGAAAAAAATAAGGATTTGAAAAAATCTGGTTTGGTTTAGGTTGTTTTTTAAAACCTTTGCGGGCCCTTTTGTGCTTTGATTTTTTAAAATTGTTTTTTGCTGCATGTTTAATCTATTCGAGAATATTTTTATAAGCAATTGTAATATATACTGAAAACTTTTTTTTATAATTTAAAATTTTTTTATTTTTCCCATCTAAAGTAAAAATGGAAAAAATCACCTGTTTCTTTAAAATTTTTAAACTACTTTTTCAATGAACGGAAAAAGAAATTTAAAACAATAAAACCAACATTTGTACCCCTGCCCAAAAACATTATGCCCAAAGCCCAGGCTTAAAAAATCTTTGATTGCTATTCCCCAAAAGATTATGTTTTTAGTATCGATTAAAAAAATGAAAATCCGCCCAAAAAATGAAACGATTTTTTGAAAAACATTTTTGGATTAAAAAAAGTTTGTTTAAAAGTATTTTTGTTTGAGGGGAAGATAAACACGCAGGGGTTTTTTAAAAAATAGCAAAATATATAAATGAGATTTCCCCCGCACATAATAAAAATTTCTTTTTAAAAGAAAAAATTTCCATGACTGGGTTTTGAATATCTTTTTATTTTTATTTAAACTTTAAAAAACTCTTTTTTCCAGGAATTTTTCAAAACCAGTTATGGGAAATTTTTTTTGTAGTGCAATTAAATCGGACAAAAACACAAAGATGACAACATGGCGCTCTTTCATCAGGTTTACGACCTGACTCAGTTTTTTTCAGAGACGATCAAAGGGGGGCATATTTAAAAAATTTAAAAAAAGATAAAAAGTCTTACATACCTTTTTTTATGTTTTTGAAACTAATATTGATATTTGATAGTGTTGATATTTTCCCCCAATATTTTGATTTTTATTTATTTGTAAAATAAAGTGTTAAAATATTTTTTAAAAAAGGTATGTTTTTAAAAAAGCATTGTATTTCTATTAGATATCTAGCACTGGTTTAAATTGTCCTTTGAAAAAGTTTACAAAATTTGATATCTTTGCATAGGGGGAAATTCTTTTCATGTGTTTTATAATTTTCGAATTTTAAGCCAAAGCCCAAATTTTTTAAAAAATAATCAACTAAAAAATTTTATATTAATTTTTATTTTTTTCACTAACGGGGCAAAAAAAACTTTTATAAATGTTTTTTGTAAAAATATAAAAATAACCTTAAATTTTATATGGAAAAAAAACAAAAGGCTTTTTTATTTTTATTTTTTAAAAAAAATTTTTAACATAATTAAATTTTTTTTTTAAAAAGTTAATTTTTTTATCATACTTAGTTTAAATAAAAAAGTTCTGTTAAGCTATCAAACATTACTCGAAAATACGTAGATGGCTTTTCCTCTCCCGAAAAAAAACGGGAAAAATTGACATACTTATAAGACGTCGCTATGATTTTGCACAAGATGTAAATTCATACGCTTCTATGCACCATATTATAATGTAAGTTGGTGTTACTTCTTTGCAAATCCTTAAAGGGAAAGACAAGGTTAGAAAAAGTACTTGATTTCAGAGAAAGAATACTAAAAATAATAAATCTGCAAATTTTCTGCCGCCAAATAATGATATTACACAAATGATAACAAAATTTAAATCGCTTAATCCACCGATTTCCTACAAATCAGTAGACGCGGCCATGTTTGTGTATTGGCCCGGTATTAAAAACAGGTGGGGCGTGATGTCATTTCCCCACATCTAAATCTAGTAGAAATCGTTTAGCGAAATATTTATATAATAAAGTAAATTAACCAGACAATTAAATTTTTTTGAACAGGTGAAGAGGAGATATTTTTTGGTTCAAAAATACGTAAAAATATCCAAAAAATAATTAAATAATTGGAAAAATAAGAGAAACAAATAAAAAAAAATTTCAACGTCTACCGGTCGCACAACTTCAGGCCAGTGATGCCCGTTAACTATGTTCATTAAAGAACAGAACAGAAACAGATTTTTATTTCTGATTTTGTACATAGTACATCATCATATTACATAAACATAATTTTAATATTTGAGTAACATTAATATTTTCAGTGCAATCAATATAAAGAAATTAATAAATAAATAATATAAAGAGAAATAATTTTTGAAAAACTTGTCATTTTTCAGTATTTTTTATTAAAACCTCATTAAGTGAGGAAATATTTAAAAAGAAAAAAACCCAAAATTTAAAAATTTTTAATCTATCATTAAAATTTTTTAAAATTTTTAAAAAACTAAAAATTTTTTATCTGTCAATTTAAAATTATTTTAACCAATTTTAGTTCTAATAGTTTATAAGCATTTTTGTAATATATGCTTTACATTTGCTCATTTCTATTATTACCTTTTCAGCAAAAGCAATAAAATTTTAAAACTTGGGGTTAAAAATAATATTTTTTTAATAAAAGGGTTTCGATACTTTTTTTAAAACATACATTTTTAAGAACCAAAAAGAAATTCATTTTTCTAAGTCTCTTTTTTAAAAAACATTGGGCAAATACCCCTTTTTATTTTTTGTATTCTATTTCTGCTGGGCTACCATTTTTTTTTCCCTTTAAGGGGTGTGTGGGCAGAATTTCTTAATCTAGTAATAAGTCGTCTTCAGAAATGGGATCAGGCAATATATTCTAAATAATTTTGTTTTTCCGTACAAAAAATAATTTTACACACATATATATTCCAATACCAGGAACTTGTTTCTTTATTATACTATCACCCCTGTCTTTATAAAAACATCAATTATTTCGTTGTCTAAAATGGATCGGTTATTATAATAGTACAATATCATGTGGGTTATTCAAACAATTTGAAAAAACATGCACACAAAAAGCTTTTAACATAAGTGGGCTAACCCCAGTTACATAAATCCTTTAGTGTTACAATCATTTTAATAGATAGGCTGTGTAAACTTGAGCGTAAAAATAAATATTGTTGTGTGCAGCAACTTAAAAACCCAATTATTTAACAATGCGTACATAACGGGGATTATGAACCCAAAGGTATCTTCCCAAAACTCTCATATACATTAACATTACAGGTAGTTTTTTACTGACAATATATAAAGTCTTATCTTAATGTTATTAAAACGAATTTATTTCCACAGATTTAATAAATTCACATGTTACTTTTTAACAAATTTTCCACCATCAATAATGCAATTAAATAAACAAAGCGCACAAACGAATAAATTGGCTGTTAATTATTGAACGGCGATAATTGTCATAATTATAAAATTCCTACTAAAACGTGTTCTTAATAGTACATGTAATTAAATTTTTGCAGTTTGATTCTGACTTTCAAATTAAAAGGCGTGAACATATGTTATAATTGATGTACACATTTCAAAAATATAAGCAACTCTTCTGAAAAGTAAATTGTTAACATGTCTGTCAACGTATGATGCTGTGTGGTATTTATTTACATCGTAATTGTTGCCTAATATTAACTGCAGGCAAAACATGTTTATTGGCTGCTCAAAATCTAATTTGCATAATTTATTCACACAATTGCTGGGTCTTACTACTTATGTCTAATACTGTGCATTATCTATTTTAATTGTTCCTAATTTGCACCAAATGTTCGTGTCAACACTGTGTACTGACGATTTTTATTGCTCCTTGTATGCCTATTGTGCCGACAGAACCTTTGATCATGCACAATGTTGCCCTGATTGGGTTAATTACCCTTGTCAAATATTCTAATGAAAGAAATGACATCTATTTTTTACGCTTCATCAGTTAACTGTAATGACCTCAGGGGAAATTAAGTTCCACACCTTTCAAATTATTCTGTAAATAACAGATTTCATAAAATAGCAATACATTTTTTTTCAGTTACCAATAATCATTTTAAATATTAAGTAGATTTTATGATTTTTTGTTTATTGGATTAAATTTACGGTAGTAGAAATGCGTATCTGTGTGGGAAAGGGATTACGGGTAAGTAGATAACGTGGGAAAAAAAGCTATAAAGAACTGGATAACCGGAGAATATGCGTAATTACAGGGGAATTGGCAAACTGTTGCTGTTGGTTCCAGTTTTGACTGGATGCTTAATAACCTAACGGACAGTTTTGTTTTCAATACGATATTAGTCTGGCTGCCGATTTTCCTGCGCCATTCTCATTTTTAGCGTCCGCTCCTCAGCAGATCTCTGCATATTGGATTTAGTTGATAATTTACGCTGAAAAAAGATACATGACCGGCGATGTATACTATTCGGAAAGCTTGTCTATCGAAAATTAAGTACAAAAATAAAGGATATTATCGTCAATTTGAAGAAAGTTTCTTATATTACGATGGTTTTATCTTTGAAAATTAAACAGTCATTGCTTAAATCATGTGGTGGGATCATCAGCAAGCTTGAAAATAAATCGGACAAATGATAATTAATGTCTCGGCGTCTTCAATTAATTAATTAAAATAATTCAGTTCCATATGATATTTTCATAAATAATATATAATGTACGCAATAAGATTAATAAGTTCTTCATCAAGATATATTTCAGTTGTACCAGCGTGTACACCTATACCGGAAGTGGGTGTAACACGTCACATTCTCGGTCTCGTCTGTCTCGCGAGAGTGACAAAACGCCAAAATGGCGGCACCCGTGAACTTAATTCTCAAGTAAACAATAGGGTCTTAAAACACGAATTTCTAACTTAAACGGTTGATTTCAACAGAAAAACTGCCATGGTCCCTCTTTTTGATTCATGAATATTTATACCAGACAGACATCAATCCATCCGTTCTTATTCCTTTAATAAAAATAAAATATGCATGGGAAACAACCAACCACTTTTGTCATTAAACAATAATGTTTGTATCTATTAATTTATAAATTAACAAACAGTCCTTGCAAGTAGTTGTAGCCGTAGCCAAATAACTCGATTCAATGCCCAAAAGAAAATTTCAGAAAATTTCAAAGGTCTCAAAGAATCTTAATGAGGTCTCGAAACTTTCTTATTTATGATCATTCGTTGCGGGTGACAAAATCCAATTCAAATCTGCATTTATTATCTTCTGGTGAGAAATCACTGACACACGATGAGCAACAAAAAAATCCACAACACCAACACGATCCTAACTCTAATACCAATAGGAGATGATATGTTGAGTACCTATGTAAGAGTTTCCTGAACCAAACGTTTCATATACTGAATATTATATGGTAATATATTTCTTTAATTCTTAATAAATTCCATATCTATTTAAAGTTTAATCGTTTTTAATATTTTCTATTTATTTTGAGTCGTGCAAGTAGATACACATTTTTTTTTCTGCACATTTTTATTGTCATTAAAAAGATTGATTGTAAGTATATGTAGATATATACGATATGCATTCATAGATATAGACTAAATATTTCAAGTCTTATAAATTGTTTTTAACTCTAATATACAAATGGACAATGTGTGTTTTTTATTTCTTGTAAAATTACTTGCTTTCAAGATTTCTACGAGCGAACACGTCTATCCATGTGTCTGCAAACTGCGGATCTTTTTCTGCAACAATACGTCTAAAGATCACCCAGGTTTGATCTGTTTTAAGATTATGTTCTCCGTATCTCACTCCTTCCGCAGACATTTGTTTGAATTTCTTTGGAGACATGAATTTTGAAAGCAATGGACGCAAGAGTGTATCATGCAAGATATTCATTATTGATTTCCTTGTTTTTGTAAGTATCCGCAAATCTGCACCACAAACCATAACAAGCAAATGAAATATTTCAGTATCTAGTTCCTCACATGCAGTATGTAGCGCAGTCTTTCCATATTTGTCTTGTGCATTTATGTCTGATAAAGGACATATTTGTTTAGCTATATTTGTATATCTACGGTGAATTGCCGTATGCAAGGGTGTGAATCCATTCTTCTCAGCAAGTTTTACATTTGAAATGGACAAAAGTACATCCACTATTTTCGTTTTAAAGGGTTCG
>NW_026859502.1:0-25388 GCF_026571515.1 Ruditapes philippinarum
ATATTGCTTGTAACCCCTAAGTTATAAAACTGATCATTTTAAACCGAGCTTTATTCTACAGTAAAGCACTCGAAATTAATATGCCGTTTATTTCAAGATAATGCAATTCAATGCATTTTATGAATACAATACGAATGATTTTGGTGGCATTGCTTGAGTCAAACAATTTTGGGTTATGGAGCGAAAAATTTCTTTTTCCCAATTAGGTGAATTAAACAAATTTTCAGAAAAAAAGTAAAAAAATTAAAAAATATATAACAAAATACATTGTTGATTAAATAATTAAAAAAAAAAAACTAAACTAATGTATGCAGTAGAATTTTATGACAAATTGTTTTCAATATACAAATTTTTTTAACAATCTATTATTTTAATCATTTTATTTATCTGGTGTTTTTTTAACAATGAAACATTGTATTACAAAGAAAAACTTTATTGTAAAAAAGGATTAACAATAGTATTTTTATTTCTTTTTGGAATCAATTAAAGCATTTTACATAACAATAAAGCATTGTTTGATTTACACTGTAAAATTAATATTAACGGACCACTAGGTTTAAAAGCGTATAAAAAGTGTGCAAACTGCTTCTCATCGGTGCTTTTGTCTGTTTTATTTCAACGAAAGCAATAAATCATGAAAGATTTTAAAAAAAAGGGATGAAAAAGCAATCGGTTAATTAAATGTTAATTTAATTATTTTTTTGTTTATTGTTTTAATGCAATCGGTTAATTAAAATGTTAATTTAAATTTTTTTTGTTTGTTTGTTGTCAATGTAGAAAAAGAAGTTTTGCTTTTTTTTGTAAACTATTTGCAATAAAAGGATGCTACACTGTGATTGATTGTTACCTTGCTAACGAAGACAGAAATCATATCCAGAAGTACATATTCCCCAAAAATAAAAAAATAAAAATACAAAAAATTAGTAAAACAAAGAGATCACTTTCTGTCATATCGCAGACAAAATATTCTGCATGAGGAATTAAGACAAAGGTATATATCACGGTTATTGGTACATTATATTATTTGTCTTCAAAACAGAGTGGCATGACAAGACAAATTTGTACGGTTGGAACATAACAGAGTTTGTAAAAAAATGCTTCTTTTAGTGGCGACAAATTAAAAATATTTAAACATTCCATTTATCAGAAATACCAAGCAAAGTTATTAATATTAAAAAGAAATATAATAAAGGTGAAATTTTTTTAAATTAAATTAAAAATACTTGATATTGTATAAAAAATCTTTCTTTTTGAGGTTTTTTAAAAATTAATTTTGCTATCAGCCCATTAATTAGTATTTTTTATATCCTATATTTCCCTAAACAATATTTTCCCCAAATGACATTAGGTGGCAAGATTTATTTTATTGAAAACTGTTTTTTCTCATCTTTTAAGCTGCCTATTTGTAAATTATTTTTTTACATTTTGCATGAATATATAATCCCCTACGTAATCTATTTGTTACTTTTGTTAATTTGGGTTAGGGGTTTTCTTGGGGGCTTACTCAAAAATAAAAAAGCATGTTTTTGTGATTTATTTTTAAATTTTTTGTTCCAAAAAAAAAATTAATAAATAAATTTTAAAAAAAATGGTATGTATTTTAAGCATAACATTTTCATCTATGCATAATTGATATCTGCGTTCTCTAAAAAATTGACAAATTTCTTTATAAAAAAGACGAAGGGAAAAATCTTTAAGTTGTTTTGTTGTTAGCAAATTTTTGAGAACTGACATTTCTCACTCATCTGAAAAAAAAACAAACAAGATTAAAAAAACAACCATAAAAAAAAAAAAAAACTCATACAAAAAAAAAAAAAAAAAAAAACAAACCCATAAACTGATCACTTATGCGACTGTTTTTTTATTATTTGCCTTTTCGAAAAAAAGGCAAAACGAGGTAGATGGATGAGTGAACACTGAAAAATCCAGAATTATGTAATTTTCCCTTTGTTTAAAAATAGAATAAAAATAGAAAGCAAAGTTTTTTCATTAATTTCTTTGTAATTCGGTTTTTACCCAGTGCAACAGTTCTGGAAATTGGGGCCGAAAGTAAAAAAAATACAAAAAAAAATGCGGCCATTCCACTTGAAATATATAATTAATCTCCCTTATTAGACTTTTTTTTACCCATGTAAGAAAAAAATAACCATATCTGAAAGTGTAAAATGGATAAATGGTAAGCAAGTTACCTCCCCCCCTCAAAGTTTCTTGTTCAATATAAAGAATTAATTTATGTTTTAATCCCCTTAAGGAACTTGTTATTTTTTAAAAATACGATATTTTTTTAAAAATAATGAAAATATTAATACATATGTTGTTATTTAAAGTAACAACCCAGGGTTTTCTAACCCATTATGAAAGATATAAGACTTTAGCTTTTTTGGTGCCTTGCACTCGGCATTTTTTTAAAAAAATTGACGAGAAAATGAATGCACGTGCAAAATCGTAATCGCCCTCTCAGTCTTTTTTAAAGATGGGCTGTCGTTAACGAACTGTACCCATTGCATTTTTTAGATGACATACGATTCAAAAAGCTTACTTGAAAATGTTTACTCAAAAAAATCGTTTACCCAAGACACTTTTATTACACTTTAGGTAGAAAAAATTGGGTTTTTTAAAGAGCTGGTTTTGTGACTTTTTATTGCTGGGTCGTATGGGGGGTTGCGTTCATTAAACAGTTTTTCATTTTTGATCATGTTTACTATATTTGACATAGAACCTTTCTTGAAAAAACAAGTTATCTGGCCAAAACGTTATTTATTAACCCCGTATTTACGGATATGTAAAAAAAAGAAAATATTTGGGTTTCTGCTCACCATATGTGTCTTCCCGGCCCCATATTGCTAATGGCGAGCAGCTTAAAATAATTATGTGCAAGTATGTCCTTTCCCAATTAAAACCTTTTATAATACAATGTTATTTTAAATGAATGTCTTTTTTTTTTAAAAAAAAGAAAAAAATAAAAGTGGTGTAAAGCTCTTCTTTTTAAAAATTTTTTGAATACGAGATAAAAATAAAAATTTTTAATTACTCTGAACGCGGGAAATAAGTAATTTTTAAAAATTTTTAAATATAATCATCTTAAGAAAAAACCTCTTGTAAAATTACCATTCCACGAGCTGCATGTGGTATTGCCTTTTTGGCACTGCCCTAGATTTATTGCACAATGAAAAACAACACTAAATTGTAGTAATCAGAACATGTTTTCTGTTTATCTAAAAATTGCATGTATTTTTGTTTGTTAATAATATTAACACTGAAAAAATTTCAGACAATCGGGTTGATCATGACAACCCCTTTTACGAAAATACAATATGTGTGTTAACGTTGGTCTAGTTTTTACATTCTTTCTTCATTATCAAATTTTAAAAAATGACCCCGGAAAGTTGTACTACGAATTTTTTCGTGGTGGATTTAATGATAATTCAATTAAAGAATTTTTCCTGAACCATATGTTTTACAAAAAATATCCCAAAATTCTTAAAAGTAAATATTAGTTTCTACGAGGACGTTCCTCCTTTTTGATTTAAAAAATTTTGAAATACAAATACATAAAGTAAATTGCTTCATTCAATCAATAATTATTTATTTTTTTATGTTCGTTTTAGTATTTTTTTTTAACTGATTGTTAATTGAAAAAGGGAAATAATTACAAGAAATTAAAGTTTTTATGCAAACTGCAGTTTTAAAAATGATAGTGTATTTGATAAATAAAAATATTTGCAAAATTTATATAATTATTTAAAATATTTTTTTAAAATAAATTGAAAAATGGTCTCCCATTTTTTACAGCTAGATAAATCTTCAATGTTTGACAAGTTTGTGTTTGAGATTGGCTACAAAATTAAAGAATGCCCGGAAAAGTGTTCCATACCCTTTTAACACTATGTTTTCTCCCCTTAAAAAAGTTTATATTTGCCATTGAAACTCTTTGACTATATATTTACTTAGTGATGTCAGGGGGCGTAAAAAAAACTTTCTGTTCAATTTGTTTTTTATTTCCTTACTCTTTGAAAACTCATTAACCCCCTTTTAATTGAGTAACCTTCCCGCAGACGTTTTATAATATCAATAATGAGCACACCTCCCCATTATACTTCTTTCAGTGGCGAATAATAGTTATTCTGATGTAATACTTAGCCAAGTTTTTTTTACATAATTTCAAAGAAGAATGATTGTCAAAATTTTTATTTTATGTTTCATAAGATCGTTGACGCGTTCGCCTTTTCGGTAATGTTAAATGTAAAATTATTTATATTTTAAAGACAAACATGATTGCACTATATTACAAATCAGTAATTAATTATCTGTATACTGTACTCTTTACATATTTGTTTATAAGATTTGGTCACGGGATTTCTAATTATACATAAATAAAATATGTCCTTTGGAGGAGGCCAGTAATCAAGATTCTTACCAAAAATTATTTAACTTTCAATAATCATTGTAGAAATTACATAGAAAAAAAATGAAACTTTCATGTATTTATATTAAAAAAAAACAACAAAAAACATAAATAACTCCTTTTTAATTAAAACTGGAGGATAATTAAAACATGTATATATTTGTTATTTTATTTTAGACGGGAAATATAGAAAAAAAACGTTGACATTTACAAATAATCCTAAATAGATATAAGTAATTAGGGTGACTGTATATTTTTTTTTAGACTTTTTAGATCAAATCAATTTACAGGAAAATATGAACAGAAAAGGCTACCATTGCCAAATGAAGCGACAACAATAGATTAAAACTTCATATGACCAGTTGCCAATGTTCTTCCTATATCTATTTTTTAAATAAGTTTGAACATGAGCCAACATATCAACCATTTTTGATGAAACATTTTCACTATCAAGGACAAATTGACCAAGATAATCAGGTTAATGCTTTGAAACATTGTTTTTTTTTCATTCAATGACCTAAGAAAGGAACACACTAAGTAAATAAAAAAGTTTCTAAACAAATTGATTTTGTCAGTTATATTTTAGGGAAAACTGAAATTAAGACATTGTTTTAATAAACAGAGTTGCTTTAAATCTATAAAACAAAGGTATATTCCCCATGTTCAGCCTACTTTGCCTTTTATTCACTATTTATAAGGCTGCGAATTTCTTATTATTTTGTATATATACACTCAACCGTCGTGTTGCCTCAAGAAAATTTGCTTATATGGCAAAACTAACTATTCTGCATCATTAAAAATTCCTAAAAAAAAAAAACAAGAATAAAAAACAACAAGGTAAGACAACGTTCCACATGGATGTACCCCCCCCCCCATTCGACACACCAAAAGTAGGGCACCCAGAAGACACCAACAATTTGCGTCCTTACTCGATCCACATATTTCAAATTATCCAAATTTCAGTCCATTTTAAAATTTAGAGTTTTGTTTAAGACCGGAATTTATAATGAATACATGTTTAATTAAAAACGTAGCCAACGCTCTCCACTAGTAGGACAGGAATATAACTAAATCAAGGTCACGGGAAAAACTCAGAGAAGTATTTTCCGGATGTCTTCACAATATTTGTTAAATTATAAATGATGGCTTAATGCATCTTATTCTCAAATGACCTTGTTCCTTTCCTGTGCTCATTATCAACGTTTTACTGCAGTAGCTTTAACCAGAAAAATGAGGACAAACTTAGTTCAAACTGTGGTCGACCTACAAGACAAAATTGATTTTCTTATGACACATTCCACGAAATAAAGGTTTAATTACAACCTTATTTTAATTAATAGAACACTGGGCATTACAATGAGATACGTTCTTTAGGATTTTCATTAATGAATAAAGCGTTCAACTGATTGTTCATGGCAATAGAGGTGTGTGTTATTACACGATATTATGCCAAAATAAGAAATGTACAGCTTTAAATGCATTACAAACGTTTGTTACGCCATAGTTACTTTCGTTTAATGTATTCCCTTTCTTACCTATTAGCATGCTAAAATAAAAATTTGTTCTTGGCATTGTAGAACTATTGCTTGTATACCCTATATAGTTTATATAACTGATCATTTTAAACCGAGCTTTTATTCTACAGTAAAGCACTCGAAATTAATATGACCTTTGTTTATTTCAAAGATAATGCAATTCAATAGCCATTTTTATGAATACAATACGAATGATTCTTGGTGGCATTGCTTGAGTCAAAACAATTTTGTTATGGAGCGACATTTCTGTTCAATTAGGTTGAATTAAACAAATTTTTCAGTAAAAAAAGTAAAAAAATTAAAACATATATACAAATACATTGTTGATTTAAATAAATTGATAAAAAAAACTAAACTAAATGTATGCAGTAGAATTTTATGACAAATTGTTTTCAATATACAAATCTTTTACAATCTATTATCTAATCATTTTATTTATCTGGTGTTCTTTTAACAATGCACATTGTATTACAAAGAAAAACTTTATTTGTAAAAAAGGATTAACAATAAGTATTATTTATTTCTTTTTGGAATCAAATTAAAAGCAGTTTACATAACAATAAAGCATTGTTTGATTTACACTGTAAAATTAATATTAACGGACCACTAGGATTAAAGCGTATCAAAAGTGTGCAAAACTGCTTCTCATCGCGTGCTTTTGTCTGTTTTTATTTCAACGAAAGCAATAAATCAGTGAAAAGATTTTAAAAGAAAGGGATGAAAAAAAGCAATCGGTTTAATTAAAATGTTAATTTAATTATGTTTTTTTTGTTTATTGTTTTAATGCAATCGGTTAATTAAAATGTTAATTTAATTTTTTTGTTTGTTTGTTGTCATGTAGAAAAAGAAGATTGCTTTTTTTTGTAAACTATTTGCAATCAAGGATGCTACACTGTGATTGATTGTTACCTTGCTAACGAAGACAGAAATCACTATCCAGAAGTACATATTGCCCAAAATAAATAAATAAAAATACAAAAAAAATTAGTAAAACAAAAGAGATCACTTTCTGTCATATCGCAGACAATATATCTGCATGAGGAATTAAGACAAAGGTATATATCACGCGTTATTGGTACATATATTATTTGTCTTCAACACAGAGTGCATGACAAGACAATTTGTACGGTTGGAACATAACAGAGTTTGTAACAAAAATGCTTCTTTTAGTGGCGACAAATTAAAAATATAAGCATTCCATTTATCAGAAATACCAAGCAAAGTTATAATATTAAAGCAAATATTTCAATATAACATGGTGAAATTGTTTTAAATTAAATTACAAATACTTGATATTGTATAATAAAAATCTTTCTCTTTGAGGCTTTTTTACAATTAAGTTGCTATCAGACCATCTAATTAGTATTTTATATCCTATACTTCCTAAACAATATATTCCCTAAATGACCATTAGCCGTGGCAGAGAGTTATCTTTTATTGGTAACTGTATATTACTACATCTTTTTTAAGCTGACCTATTTGTAAATTGATTTCTTTACATATTGCATAGAATATTCATAATCTCCTACGTAATCTATTTGTTTTACTTTTCGTTAATTGGTTACGGTTTTCTGGGCTTTTACTCAAAAATATAAAAGCATGTTTTTGTGATTTTTACTTTAAATATGTTGTTCACAAGAAAAAAATTAATATAATAAAGTTTAAAAAATACGTGTGATGTATTCTTAAGTGCATAACATTTATCATCAGTATGCATAATTGATAGTCTGCGTTCTCTGAAAAATATGACAAATATTCTGTATAATGAAGACGAATGGAAAATACTTTAAGTTGCTTGTTAGTTGAGCAAATATTTTGAGAACTGACATTTCTCACTCATCTGCCAAAAAAGAACTAACAAAGATTAAAGATAACAACCATAAAAAAACACAAAAATACTCATACAAAAAAAAAACAAAAAAAAAAAAAACAAACCCATAAACTGGATGCACTTATGCGACTGTAATTTTTCATTTATTTGCCTTTTTCGATAAAAAGGCTAAACCGAGGCTAGATGGATGAGTGAACACTGTAAAATCCAGACATGTATGTAAGTTTCCATTGTTTATAAATAGAATGAAAATAGAACAGCACAGTTCTTTTCATATAATTTCTTTGTAATTCGTGTTTTAACCCAGTAAGGCAACAGTAGTGCTGGAAATTGAACAGACAAAGAAAGTAGAAAAAAAAATACAAATAACAAATGCGGCCATCTCCACTTGAAATATATAATTAATCTCCCTTATTAGACTTTTTGTTATCATGTAAGAATAAAAATACACCATATCTGTAAGTCGTCAAATGGCATAAATGGTCAAGCAATGTTACCTCATCCCAATCCCATCAAAATAGTTTCTTGGTTACAATATAAAGATATTAATTTATGTATTATCCCCTTAAGGAACTTGTTATTTCTTAAGAATACGATATGTTTTAAATAATGTAATATTAATACATATGTTGTTATTTAAAGTAACAACACCTAGGGTATTTCTAAGCCATTATGACAAGATATAAGACATTATGCAATTTTGGCTGCCTTGCTACTCGGCATTATTTTTCAAAAATTGACGAGTAAATGAATGCACGTGCAAAATGACGTAATCGACTCTCAGTCACTTTCAAGATGGCTGCTGTCGTTGAACGAACTGTAGCCACTTGCACTTTTAGATGACATAATCGCATTCAACAAAGCTTAACATTGAAAATGTATTAACTCATGAAAAAAATCAGTAACTATACCCAAGACACAATTATTATGTACAGCTTTACGGTAAAAAAAATTGGGTTATTTAGAGCTGGATTTGTGACTTCTTATTGCTGGGTCGTATGGGGGTTGCGTTCATTGAACACCGTCTTTCATTGTTGATCATGTTTACTATATTTGACATGAGAACCTTTCTTGAAAGAACACAAGTTCATAAAAAACTGGCACTAAACGTTATTTATCTAGACGCCGTATTTACGGCATATGTATTAAAAACGAAAAATACTTGGTTCTGCTCACCAATATGTGCATCTTCCGGCCATCATTGCATAATGGCGAGCAGCATCTAAATAATTATGTAGACAAGTATGATACCATTTCTCCAATTGAAACCATTTATAAATACATGTATATTTTAAATGAATGTCTTTTTTGTGAAAAAAGAAAGAAATCAAAGTGGATGCTAAATGCTCATTACCTTTTTATAAATTTTGAATACGAGATAAAAATAAGAAATTTGAATTACTCTAGAAACGCGGGTATAAGTAATATTTACATATTTAATATAATCATCGTTAAGATAAAACCTACTTGTAAAATATACCATTCCACGAGCTGCATGTGGTTATTGCCTATTTGGCACTGACCTAGATTTATTGCACAATGAAAATTCAACACTACAATATGCTAGTAACTCAGAACATGTTTTCTGTTTATCTAAAGTTGCATGTCATTTCTGTTTGCTTAATAATATTAACAGCTGAAAATTGTCAGACAATCGGGTTGATCATGACAACCTTTATCACAGAAAGTACAATATGTCGTGTTAACGTTGGTCTAGTTTTTACATCTCTTTCTATCATTATCAATTGTAATAACATGACCCCCGGAAAGTTGTACATACGAACTTTCTTCGTGGTGGATTTACATGATAATTCAATTAAAGATATTGTTTCCTGAAAACCATATGTTTTGACAAAAAATATCCAAAGTTACTTAAAAGTAACATAGTTAGTTTGCTACTGAGGACAGTTCACATACCTTTATTGATTAAAAATTATGAAATACAAATACATAAGTAAATTGCTTCATTCAATCAATAATTATGTTTATTTTTCATGTTCTGTTTTAGTATTTTATTTAACTGATTGATTAATTGAAAAGTGCAAATATCATTACTAAGAAATTAATGTTGATATGCAAGCTGCACGTTTCAAGAATGATAGTGTATCGTTGATACAAATAAAATAATATCGCAATATTTAGTATAATTATCTAAACTATTTTAATATAATTAGAAAAAATAGGTCTCCCATTTGTACAGACTAAGATAAATCTTCAATGTTTGACAAGTTTGTGTTTGAGATTGGACTACAAATTAATGAATGCCAGGAAAAGTAGTCTCCATACACCTTTTAACACTATGTTTTCTCCCATTAAAGAGTTTATATTTGCCATTGAAACTCTTTGCACTATATATTTACTTAGTGATGTCAGGTAGGCGTAAATTAAAACTTTCTGTTCAATTTGTTCATTTCTTACTCTTTGACACTCATTACACCTATTGAATTGCAGTCAACCTTCCCGCAGACGTTTTATAATATCAATATAATGAGCTACACCATCCTCATTAGTACTTCTTCACGTGGCAGAATCAGATAGTTATTCTGATGTAATAGCATTAGCCAAGTTTATTTTACATAATTCAACAGAAGAAGTGATTGTCAATACCTATTAGTTTACTGATTTCATAATGATCGTCTGACGCGTTCGCCTTTTCGGTAATGTTAAATGTAAACTTATTTATATTTAAAGACAACATGATGCACTATATACAAATCAGAATAAATTATCTGTATACTGTACTCTTTACATATTTGTTTTATAGATTTGGTCAACGGATTTCTAATTATACATAAAGTAAAATATGTCTTGGAGGAGGCAGTAGATCAAGATTCTTACCAAAATTATTAACTTTCAATAATCATGTAGAATTACATAGAAAAAAAATGAAACTTCATGTATTTATTTAAAAAAAAAAACAACAAAAAACAAAATAACTCCTTTTAATTAAACTGGAAGGATAATAAAACATGATATATATTTGTATTTTATTTTAGGACGAATATAGAAAAAAGTTGACATTTTACAAAATCTAAATAGATATAAGTAATTAGGGTGACTGTATTTTTTAGACTTTTTAGATCAAATCAATTTACAGGAAAATATGAACAGAAAAGGCTACATTGCCAAATGAAGGACAACAATAGATTAAACTCATATGACCAGTTGCCAATGTTCTCCTATATCTATTTTTTAAATAAGTTTGAACAATGAGCCAACATATCAACCATTTGTGATGAAACATTTTCACTATCAAGACAAATGACAAGATAATTCAGGTTAATGCTTTGAAACATTGTTTTTTTCTCATTCAATGACCTAAAAGAAAGGAACACACGAAGTAATAAAAAGTTTCTAACAAATTGATTTTGTCAGTTATATTTAGAAAACTGCAAATTAAGACATTGTTTAATAAACAGAGTTGTTTAAATCTATAAAAAAGGTATATTCCCCATGTTCAGCCTACTTTGCCTTTTATTCACTATTTATAAGTGCGGCGAATTTCTTATTATTTTGTATATATACATCAACCGTCGTGTTGCCTCAAGAAAATTTGCTTATATGCAAAACTAACTATCTGCATCATTAAAAATCCTAAAAAAAAAAAACAAGAATAAAAATCAACAAGGTAAAGACAACGTTCACAGGATGTAGCCCCCCCCCCCCATTCGACACACCAAAGTAGGGCACCCAGAAGACACCCAACATTTGCGTCCTTACTCAGATCACATATTTCAATTATCAAATTCAGTCCATTTTAAAATTTAGAGTTTTGTTAAGACCGTGAATTTATAATGAATTACATGTTTAATAAAAACGTAAGCAACGCCTCCACTAGTAGGACAGGACATATAACTAAATCAAGGTCATCGGGAAAAACTCAAGAGGAAGTATTTTCCGGAATGTCTTCACAATATTGTTAAATTATAAATGATGGCTTAATGTCATCTTATTCTCAAATGACCTTGTTCTTTCCGGTTTGCTCATTATCAACGTTTTACTAGCAGTAGCTTAACCAGAAAAATTGAGGACAAACTAGTTCAACTGTGTGTCGACCTACAAGACAAATTGATTTCTTTATGACACATTCACGAATAAAGTTTAATTACAACTTATTTTAATTCTAATTAGAACACTGGGCATTACATGAGATACGTCTTTTTAGGGGAATTTCATAATTTGATAAGCTTCACTTGATTGTCATGGCAATAGAGGTGTGTTATTACACGATATATGCCCAAAATAAGAAATGTACAGCTTAAATGCATACAACGTTGTTACGCCATAGTTACTTCGTTTAATGTAGTTTCCCTTTCTTACCTATTAGCATGCTAAAATAAAAATTTGTTCTTGCATTGTAGAACTATTGCTTGTATACCCTATAGTTATATAACTGATCATTTTAAACCGAGCTTTATTCTACAGTAAAGCACTCGAAATTAATATGACCGTTTATTTCAAAGATAATGCAATTCAATGCATTTTATGAATACAATACGAATGATCTGGTGGCATTGCTTGAGTCAAAACAATTTTGTATGGAGCGACATTTCTGTTCAATTAGGTGAATTAAACAAATTTTCAGAAAAAAAGTAAAAAAATTAAAACATATATACAAATACATTGTTGATTAAATAAATTGATAAAAAAAACTAAACTAATGTATGCAGTAGAATTTTATGACAAATTGTTTTCAATATACAAATCTTTTTAACAATCTATTATCTAATCATTTTATTTATCTGGTGTTCTTTAACAATGCACATTGTATTACAAAGAAAAACTTTATTTGTAAAAAAGGATTAACAATAAGTATTATTTATTTCTTTTTGGAATCAAATTAAAAGCAGTTTACATAACAATAAAGCATTGTTTGATTTACACTGTAAAATTAATATTAACGGACCACTAGGATTAAAGCGTATCAAAAGTGTGCAAAACTGCTTCTCATCGCGTGCTTTTGTCTGTTTTTATTTCAACGAAAGCAATAAATCAGTGAAAGATTTAAAAGAAGGGATGAAAAAAGCAATCGGTTAATTAAAATGTTAATTTAATTATGTTTTTTGTTTATTGTTTTAATGCAATCGGTTAATTAAAATGTTAATTTAATTTTTTTGTTTGTTTGTTGTCATGTAGAAAAAGAAGATTGCTTTTTTTTGTAAACTATTTGCAATCAAGGATGCTACACTGTGATTGATTGTTACCTTGCTAACGAAGACAGAAATCACTATCCAGAAGTACATATTGCCCAAAAATAAATAAATAAAAATACAAAAAAAATTAGTAAAACAAAAGAGATCACTTTCTGTCATATCGCAGACAATATATCTGCATGAGGAATTAAGACAAAGGTATATATCACGCGTTATTGGTACATATATTATTTGTCTTCAACACAGAGTGCATGACAAGACAATTTGTACGGTTGGAACATAACAGAGTTTGTAACAAAAATGCTTCTTTTAGTGGCGACAAATTAAAAATATAAGCATTCCATTTATCAGAAATACCAAGCAAAGTTATAATATTAAAGCAAATATCAATATACATGGTGAAATTGTTTTAAATTAAATTACAAATACTTGATATTGTATAATAAAATCTTTCTCTTTGAGGCTTTTTACAATTAAGTTGCTATCAGACCATCTAATTAGTATTTTATATCCTATACTTCCTAAACAATATATTCCCTAAATGACCATTAGGTGGCAGAGAGTTATCTTTTATTGGTAACTGTATATTACTACATCTTTTAAGCTGACCTATTTGTAAATTGATTTCTTTACATATTGCATAGAATATCATAATCTCCTACGTAATCTATTTGTTACTTTTCGTTAATTGGTTACGGTTTTCTTGGGCTTACTCAAAAATATAAAGCATGTTTTTGTGATTTACTTTAAATATGTTGTTCACAAGAAAAAAATTAATATAATAAAGTTTAAAAAATACGTGTGATGTATTCTTAAGCATAACATTTATCATCAGTATGCATAATTGATAGTCTGCGTTCTCTGAAAAATATGACAAATATCTGTATAATGAAGACGAATGGAAAATACTTTAAGTTGCTTGTTAGTTGAGCAAATATTTGAGAACTGACATTTCTCACTCATCTGCCAAAAAAGAACTAACAAAGATTAAAAGATAACAACCATAAAAAAACACAAAATAACTCATACAAAAAAAAAAAAAAAAAAAAAACAAACCCATAAACTGGATGCACTTATGCGACTGTAATTTTCATTTATTTGCCGTTTTCGATAAAAAGGCTAAACCGAGGCTAGATGGATGAGTGAACACTGTAAAATCCAGACATGTATGTAAGTTTCCATTGTTTATAAATAGAATGAAAATAGAACAGCACAGTTCTTTTCATATAATTTCTTTGTAATTCGTGTTTTACCCAGTAAGCAACAGTAGTGCTGGAAATTGAACAGACAAAGAAAGTAGAAAAAAATACAAATAACAAATGCGGCCATCTCCACTTGAAATATATAATTAATCTCCCTTATTAGACTTTTTGTTATCATGTAAGAATAAAAATACACCATATCTGTAAGTCGTCAAATGGCATAAATGGTCAAGCAATGTTACCTCCAATCCCATCAAAATAGTTTCTTGGTTACAATATAAAGATATTAATTTATGTATTATCCCCTTAAGGAACTTGTTATTTCTTAAGAATACGATATGTTTTAAATAATGTAATATTAATACATATGTTGTTATTTAAAGTAACAACACCTAGGGTATTTCTAAGCCATTATGACAAGATATAAGACATTATGCAATTTTGGCTGCCTTGCTACTCGGCATTATTTTTCAAAAATTGACGAGTAAATGAATGCACGTGCAAAATGACGTAATCGACTCTCAGTCACTTTCAAGATGGCTGCTGTCGTTGAACGAACTGTAGCCACTTGCACTTTTAGATGACATAATCGCATTCAACAAAGCTTAACATTGAAAATGTATTAACTCATGAAAAAAATCAGTAACTATACCCAAGACACAATTATTATGTACAGCTTTACGGTAGAAAAAAATTGGGTTATTTAGAGCTGGATTTGTGACTTCTTATTGCTGGGTCGTATGGGGGTTGCGTTCATTGAACACCGTCTTTCATTGTTGATCATGTTTACTATATTTGACATGAGAACCTTTCTTGAAAGAACACAAGTTCATAAAAAACTGGCACTAAACGTTATTTATCTAGACGCCGTATTTACGGCATATGTATTAAAAACGAAAATACTTGGTTGCTGCTCACCAATATGTGCATCTTCCGGCCATCATTGCATAATGGCGAGCAGCATCTAAATAATTATGTAGACAAGTATGATACCATTTCTCCAATTGAAACCATTTATAAATACATGTATATTTTAAATGAATGTCTTTTTTGTGAAAAAAGAAAGAAATCAAAGTGGATGCTAAATGCTCATTACCTTTTTATAAATTTTGAATACGAGATAAAAATAAGAAATTTGAATTACTCTAGAAACGCGGGTATAAGTAATATTTACATATTTAATATAATCATCGTTAAGATAAAACCTACTTGTAAAATATACCATTCCACGAGCTGCATGTGGTTATTGCCTATTTGGCACTGACCTAGATTTATTGCACAATGAAAATTCAACACTACAATATGCTAGTAACTCAGAACATGTTTTCTGTTTATCTAAAGTTGCATGTCATTTCTGTTTGCTTAATAATATTAACAGCTGAAAATTGTCAGACAATCGGGTTGATCATGACAACCTTTATCACAGAAAGTACAATATGTCGTGTTAACGTTGGTCTAGTTTTTACATCTCTTTCTATCATTATCAATTGTAATAACATGACCCCCGGAAAGTTGTACATACGAACTTTCTTCGTGGTGGATTTACATGATAATTCAATTAAAGATATTGTTTCCTGAACCATATGTTTTGACAAAAAATATCCAAAGTTACTTAAAAAGTAACATAGTTAGTTTGCTACTGAGGACAGTTCACATACCTTTATTGATTAAAAATTATGAAATACAAATACATAAAGTAAATTGCTTCATTCAATCAATAATTATGTTTATTTTTCATGTTCTGTTTTAGTATTTTATTTAACTGATTGATTAATTGAAAAGTGCAAATATCATTACTAAGAAATTAATGTTGATATGCAAGCTGCACGTTTCAAGAATGATAGTGTATCGTTGATACAAATAAAATAATATCGCAATATTTAGTATAATTATCTAAACTATTTTAATATAATTAGAAAAAATAGGTCTCCCATTTGTACAGACTAAGATAAATCTTCAATGTTTGACAAGTTTGTGTTTGAGATTGGACTACAAATTAATGAATGCCAGGAAAAGTAGTCTCCATACACCTTTTTAACACTATGTTTTCTCCCATTAAAGAGTTTATATTTGCCATTGAAACTCTTTGCACTATATATTTACTTAGTGATGTCAGGTAGGCGTAAATTAAAACTTTCTGTTCAATTTGTTCATTTCTTACTCTTTGACACTCATTACACCTATTGAATTGCAGTCAACCTTCCCGCAGACGTTTTATAATATCAATATAATGAGCTACACCATCCTCATTAGTACTTCTTCACGTGGCAGAATCAGATAGTTATTCTGATGTAATAGCATTAGCCAAGTTTATTTTACATAATTCAACAGAAGAAGTGATTGTCAATACCTATTAGTTTACTGATTTCATAATGATCGTCTGACGCGTTCGCCTTTTCGGTAATGTTGAATGTAAACTTTTCACTTTAATGATTTTACATCTGTTATAACTTCAAAACCAGTATAAGAGAGAGACTGCAAACATTATTTTAATGATTAATACATGTAGCTTTGTTACAACCAGTTTTGCATTAAAAACGGGGTTTGCAATAGTTTTATGCGTCGACATAATTTTATTGCAATCTTATCACAACCGATTTTGCAATAAAAAACGGTTTTGCAATAAATATTTTTATATCGGATTTTATTGAGAATATACCGTAGACATTGTAAAATTTATCTTTCAATAAAAGGATTGGCATTCAGGGATTACATTCGGAAATAACGTTAACATGTATATGTTTCAACAAAAATTTATATCCTAAAAGTTTTTTTTTCTCTTTTATCCTTGTCATAAGGTCGAAACTTACCAGTACTTTAAAGAAAGAGTTGATAATAATTTTATTGTAAAACTCGTTGCGATGACATAATTTTGTTGCAACATAGCTTTTTTTCTGCTGGTATCTAAGTGTTAAATAACAAAAGGTTATTATGGCAACGTTTTAAACTAAAATTAAATCTTTATATTGTTAATATAATCCGATTTAAAAAAGGATTTAATTTCTTTGCTTGATGATTTGTAGAATAAACAGATGAAAATAAAAGCAATTTTAAATTTTCCATAAAAAAGCAATTAAACAAATATTTACAATCATTATTAATATAATACATAACTATCAGATAGTCTTAATTTCTAATTTCAGAAACTTTAAGTTGTATATTGGACGACCAGGAGATCTTATCTTTATTACACATTAAATACGTATTATATAAACCTTTTACCCCATGAGCATATTGTGAAAAATGACCGTTTTTATTGAAAAGCCTCCTGTTACAAGTTCAAACTGCTATTACACTATGAAAAATGCTTTAATACTGATGAAACTTGGCACATATATTAACTGAACCATAACCTCCGTAACGACATGCTCAATCCTAAATTTCCTGTTACCATGGCAACGAGTGGACGTCTCAAAATTGCGAAAATCACTATTTTGCATTGTTTTTTTCCATCAAAACTGATTTCAAAGTGCTGCAACTCCTCAATGCAATGGGATAGAGTAAAAGGCTTTTCAGCCTTTCTTTTCACGTCACCATAAGATCGACCTGAGGCCATTTTTAGCCTGTCACATGTCCAAAATTTTCTTGGCGATGAGGGGGACTACCGCCACCTTTAACCCCCCCCCCCCAAACATAAGGGGGCACATCTCCTTTCTGGCAACCCCCTGATGTATCATTTTGATCAGTAGCCGCGCCGAAAAAAAAAGAAAGACACTTTTTTAACATTTCTCAAACGAAAAACAGTGTTTGGGGCCTAAATAGGGCATTTTTTAGTTTAAAGCCTCAAAAAGGGGTTAAGGGAAAAAGGTTAATGAATGTTTTTTTTACAATTAAAGTTATTGAAACGTATGATTGTTATGTATCTTAATCTGTATTATTTTCTGTAGAAGTTTCACTTGTTTTAAAAGAAAAATGTCTCTTTTGGTGTCATATATGTTTTAATTTTACAATCTAACGGTTTGAATCATTTGTGTCATTGTATTTTGATTCAAACTGCTAAAAACTTACCATTCTGACATGTCATTTTCATAAAATTGTGCTATCGAAATCCTAATATTAATCTTATATTTCGTTTCGTATATAATAGCATTTCATAAACTGTACTGATGATAGATAGTTCACATTCTAGCGCATTAAGAATATCCGAACTAACCCTGACTTTAATCGTTCATATTAATATCAAAATAATACTAAGCTTTAAGTAACCTTCTGACTTAAGATTTTAATGGTGGTAAAAAATATTTAGTTTTGTTAGCAAATCATGTTTGTTGTTGTTGTTGTTTTTTAATTTTATGTTTGAAATCATGTTTTTTTTTTTTTGTTGTTGTTGTTTTTTTTACATTTCCAACAAAAATGTTACAAAATGAATGAGAAAAATGAAGTAATTTTATAGCGAATATGCGTTTTCTTTAACCTACCTGATATTAGTCTTAAAAACGCGCACCAATTGATAATTATTAGATACCAATTTGTCAAAATTAAACTTTAATACTCTGTTATCAAGTAATATTTTTGACATCCTCACTAGCGATTTTTGAAATAATAAAATTGCAAGACAACTTAACTTGTAGTATTAAACAAATAAAACCAGATAAATGATGAAAAATGGAAAGACTTGAATCAGAATAATATTCCCAATTTGTTGATGAGCATGCATTTTAAATTTATTTGTTTATTGTACTCGTTATGTTTGTAATTAAAGATTTCATCATCAGAAATCAATGAACACAGCATTACGATATACAAATTTAAAATTAGATTGTATGGATCTAATATAGTTGATGTCGGTCCGGTCTATCAACTTGTTTGAAAAATTCTTGTCATTCTTTAGCTCTATTTTCCAAATAAATTATTTGTATTGTGCGGTATATCCTTAAATTCCAAAATGTTGAAACATTTTGTAACAGCAATTTATATTAAAATCGCTCACAAAAAATCGTTTTTATTTAATTGTAAGTACATTTCAGAATTACTCTTAACGTTTTGATGTGGTTTTGCCCCAGTTGAACTACTTTTGACTTTGCTATGTTTTTCGGCTTTTGTAGGATCCTTTCAATTGATTTGTAATATATTGTTTAAATCCAGTATCTAATTCATTTTTGTGAAATCATGTTAGTTCAATCTGAGTTAAAGGACTTTAGAAAATAGATACCATTGTGCAGGTTATTTTTAGCAAAACTTTTAAAAGATGAATAAAAAATATACATTTTCAGTACGACGCAAAGGATCAATTATTTTTAAAAAAATGACGTTATTTGTTACTGTTTATTACATGTTACATCTTTTTGGTATACGTGTGGTTTGTATATATAAAGTTTCCTTTTCTTGTGCCTTGTTCTCTCTTCTAACGCAGCATTTTCTGTCTGTTATATATCTTTCTGTAGCTGCATCATCTTAATTGTCAAGCATTGTATAGTTATTGCTCGAATTTATATCGCAATTAATTTTTAAAGTCCCCATGAGAGGAATACAATATGCAATTACACTACTCTGCAAATGCCTCCGCAATGAGTAGGCGGTACAAGATTGTAAACTGTTGGATTCGTTTTCACTATCATATTCCCGCGTTGAGTCAAACGACTCGTTAACTTGCAGGTAAGCATGCAACGCGTTCGACAGGATATTAATTATGCTTTTCGTGAATTCCTATTGACATATTTTGACTGAATCATTTAAAGATTACAAGTTTTGAGGCTTTTTATAACTGAGTTTAAAAAATTACAAGCATACAGGCAATACAAATACAAGTAAATTTATAATTATAACATCTTTATAAGATTGTCAGTGCTAATCATACTTTCCGATTATATAAAAGATATATAGTAATAAACAGTAAATTGCACGTATACATTATTGACTCTGCTTAAGAAACAGAAGTTAAATCAACCTGGAGTGAAATGTAACCGTCACCAGCGTGCATTTCTATCATTCAAGTTACACTATGAGGAACATACACGTTCAAAGCCACCCTCGTTTCGTATCAGTCTTTCAAAAAGTGTTCTCTATTCAAAATGTTAATCCCAGAACAACAACTTTATAATATATATTAAAATAGTATTCTGCTTGATTGTAAATAAAAGCCTCCACTTTCGACATTTATTAGCTCACCAAAGCCTAAGGCTCAGGATGAGCTATTTGTATCAAAGGGGGATACTCCGGCGTCCGTCGTCCGTCGTCATGCGTCAAAAATCGTCTTCTTCTCTGAAACTGCTGGGCAGATGTACCTAAAATTTGGTCTGTCACAGTCACACTTAAATGCTCATGCCATTTCAATTGGCCCCTTTTAGGGGACAACAGAGCTAAAAATAGAAAAAAACTTAAGACCTTTCTTCTACTACAGAACTAAAAGATGGATGAATACCAAAGTTTGTCTGTAGCATTCTTGGGAAGTCTTTTATCAAATTCGCTCATATTAATTTGATTGGCCCCTTTTAGGTGCCGCTATAGGTAAAAATAGAAATACCTTTAAACGTATGCTTCTACAGAACTAATTAATGGATGATCACCAAATTTTGTCTGTAGCACTCTTAAGTAGTCTTTTATCAAGTGTGCTCATATTTATTTTATTGGCCCCTTTTAGTGGCCGCTATAGCTCAAAATAGAAATATCTTTAAATGTCTGCTTCTATAGAACTAATTGATGGATGATTACCAAATTTTGTTTATAGCATTCTTTGGTGGTCTTTTATCAAATTTGCTCATATTTATTTGATTAGCCCCTTTTAGGGGCCGCTAAAGCTAAAAATATTAGGAGCAACTTTAGCTAAAACGCCCTGGACCATGGCATTTCTTAAAATTATAGTTTTATAATGAAAAGAAAATAACTCATGTTGAAGTGTTTCCATATATGTGTACATGCATACATGTGATCTCTCCCAATTTGAGGGAGAGACACTCTCTTTCTCCTGTCAAATTTTTAAATAGTTTTCTTAGAACAAGGGGTGTTTAAAAAAAAAAAAAAGAATCTCCCACTTTTGACTTGGATGGACATTGCATCATTCTAAGGTTCATTTGTAGGTCAATCTAATGAGAATTTTCCCCAAGGCGTAAAGAAATGTTTCATTTGTTTCTCGTACATTACTAACTTGGAGAAAGCACATTTCAATAAATATTGGGACACATTGTTGAACCTGATGTTTCTTGTGCATGGGATATTGTCACTGTGTAATTGATAGGTGCTTGTTTTTCACTGAAACTCATTTACAGTATCTGTTGTAGTATATGAAAATATAATAATAATATACAGAAAAGCCTGACCGATAGACCTGTAATTGTCTTATTAGCCTGAACAGCTGCATAACCACTTTCCCTGATCTCACTTTTTTTCTCAAAATAATAAGTTAAATGTTAATTAATTTGAATTGATTTCATAAATGTAGGGCTGAAATTATTTTTCATCTTATTTTACTGTATAATCTTTTGTAACTTAGCATTTTACATTAAGGAACAGAACTTAAGTTAAAGTTTAAGTCAACTTTAGAAGTATTTCTTGCTTGTCTTTATGTAATTTTGTCATTTTTTATTCTTTGTGCTATTTTAGTATTAGTTTAGTTATTTCTATACAGAATCACATTTATCAAACTTGGTTATCATTTGTTGAAAGTAATTTTGTACTTTCTTATACAATGTATGTAAGTTGTTTTCATGTTCACTGAATGCATTTCATCAAAACAACCTATTGCCTCTTTCCTCTATGTAGTTAAAGTTACATTTTCCCAATTTTTATTAGAGAGTAAGATGATTAACCTGAAATGTTAACTTTCTGGTCGAGTTGACTAGTATACCTATGTTATCTTAAATAAATATTGACCGGTGGTGTCATTCTGACAAACAGTATACATGTGTATCTAAATACTGAGATTGTGTAATTATCTAATTTTTAAAAAAGAAAGATCGCAATTTTGAAAAACGGTCAAAGGCAAATTTTATCACAAATTAATGGATGTTTAATCACCAAACTTGGTTTGTATCATTTTTACTATAAAGAAAAAAAAACAATCAGTGTTGGGAAACCTTATAACTAGAGAGGCAAGTTGATTTGACCTGGACTTGTCTTTCTACAAGTTTATTTGAAAAAAAAAATTCTATAATCACTGAAAAACAGTTGTTTCTGGTGAGCGATTCAGGGACACCATGGCCCTCTTGTACCTAGATAAATGTAGAATAGAATAGAATAGAATAGAACAGAATATGATAGAATAAACTCAATAAACTAGAGTAGGCTAGAAAAGACTAGAATAGAATTAACAAAAACGTAAATGTAATTTTGTGATAATATTAATTTACATATTTGAAACCAGATACCATTATGTGAATGATTTAATAACATTAATCCATTGTTTTACATTACATTGTCCTTTTTATAAATACAGAACATTTATAACATAATTCAAGCGCTTTTAAATTGTATCCGAATAAAGAATGTGATAACATTTCACCTTCGTTTGTATTTCATTCAAATGTCGTAAGAAAAAGACATTTAAAAAGACATGTCTGATTATATCTGATTTGCAGCTGCGATCGTATGATGTTTAATCTCATATTATTTTCATCCAATGTACGTTTAAAAAGTTAAGCACTGACACACAAATGTCACATTGAACAAAATTTCCTAATTGCACTTGTTTTGAATTAAAATTGTGGATTAAAAACAATAACGATTTTAGGGACCAATAAAATAAGCTATTACATTTGTAAAACCGATAACTTGTGGTACTTTAAATTGTTTGATGTTTCCTATGGGGCATATAAATTTGCAGCTTTTGGATAATTGTCTAGCTTAAAATAGATATTTCTTTCTCTTGCAGTAAAATTTATAATTTTAAATATTACTTTTGAAATTTAGAGGTTAGCCTCAATCATCTTTTTTTATTTCGGAGCCAAATGACCTAAATTGTGTTGGAGCGCCTTAAGGTCAAACAAAACAAAAGAGAAAGAAATTGCATTGAACAAATCTGATTGAATCTTTTCAAATGAAACGGATATGTTAAAGAATTAAATTAACTTTAATCTAATGGCAAATGTCTTCAAAGTAGTTAGTTTTGTACTAAATATCAGTCATCGCAATGGCTTAAGACCTAGCAAAGGTAGAGTGACCAAGTGAAATCTTTAATTGTGCGAGGGGAAAAATACAGAACATAGAATTGTCTGGGTGATTGAATTGTGCTGAACTGTCATATATTTTTACCGTCTTTCCTTTTTCTGTTGAAATTGATTCGACGTTAGTAAACAATGATCCAGTAAATCATGTAAAAACTGAATGAAACTCTAACACTATCAAGTCAACTAACAACACATATAGGCACTCGAAATCATTCTCGTTGAATTTCCAAAGCTTAATATAAAAACATTTCATGTCATGGTTTTATGAGAAAAAATGCCAATTGGGAGTATCTTAAAACGACTTTAAAGTCCAGTGTCTAAACATTATCTCTTCCTTTTTTTAAATCAACTAACTTAACCCGAGACGCTCCTTAGTAGGCACAAAAAAGACAAATAAATCTATGCTGACTTTTGTGATACGTCGATAATTCGATTTACCTTAAATTATATTATATTTAGATACTTTGGAGTTGTCATGTTATTTGTACAATAATAAAAATGTTAACCTCTAATTTCACAGATCAGTACTGTACAACATTATCCTGTTATTAATGACTGTTTCTTTTAATGTTTTATTAACAAATACGTCGAAACAGTAACAACATACAACGTTGTCGCTTATGTATTTGTGAGTAAAGTGTAGCATTACCTGAAGTTTATGTTTTCAGCTGGCTTCTTTTGCATTAAAACTTCGAACATCATTAATTTACAAAATTAGATTCATCTTTATTTTTATTTCATGTATACCTCAGAGTTATCTTATAACCATTGAAATTAGAGTACAGGTCAAGCATTTGCGACACGACCAATTTAAGCAACGTTTATTATGGCGTAAGCCTTCCCGATTGCATTTTATATACATGTAACAACTTGCATTGGTTTATTATTAAAATGAAAATGTATGTGGATTCATATGCGTCTTCTTATAGTTTTGCAATAAGTATATGGTCGCATTGAATGTATAAGAGCACAGTTCAGCCTCAGGCTTCAAGCAGTTTACCAGTATAAGATCACTTTCGCATAGAGCTGATATCCTCTGCGCATGCAATAGCAGAGTTAAAGTGCGAATAACCGTAGAAAGGATTTTATGATCAGTCACAACGGAAATGACCTGCACCGTCCCAAGATCACACTAAGATTGCCAGGTTTACAGTCCAAAGCTCTACCTATTGGGCTAACCAGATGACTCCTCTAATAATCGGTAGAGCATGGCCAGCAATTTATTTAGTTTAATTTATTAATTTATTAAATAAGGTTACGCTTAAAAATATAATTTATTCTGGATCTTTTCATTGGCAACTTTGCTTTCTACTTATGACTCTTAGGTTCGGTAATAATTTAAAAAGATTCGCGTTGATTCAGTCATTATACTTGTTTGTAGATAAAACCGTCAATATCTTTGATATTTAACATTTTATTTCCAGCATGTGTGCCCGTATAGTAAAATGAGAATGAAATGATTTTTCCTATGTTTGACATAAAGCGACACATAGTCAAAATGATAAAACGTCTTTTAGCGTGACAATTGATGTATTATTACACAACTGAAACATAGCTTAACCAGTATTTTACGATTTAGACCTTTAACTTGTCCAAGGCCATGAAGAGGAAACCTCGTGAGGATGAATAATTGCCGGATTACTTGCTTCATAATATACTTTTAACATTTATTTTTAGAGAGACTCTGAATGATTTATGCGACACTGATAATCTTTCTGACTTTTTTTTCATACAGAATAATTACACAAACAAACTAACTACCATATTTACATATTTCTTTTATATGCATGATGGCAGAAAAAACGATATATTATGATATTATGAAAGTTTGCAGGCAGCATGAGTATGTCGTATAGCTGGTTGCACAGGCTAATGAGTCATACACGCTATATTCAAAAAGAATGACAAGTCAACATGTATATACATATAATAAGGTTTTTATTTCATAATGTGCACTATGGAACATGACATGATTTATGAGTATTATAGTTCAGGATGCATACGGACTGACCTTATGTCAGGATGATTAATATATGTAACTCTAAAACGTGTGTATTTATATACATTATAAAATGTCCTTAGGACAGGTTGATATTATATATACTATTCTCAAATGTCAGAGTGGGGAGTTCGACTTTGGCATTCCACTCGTTCACATGTG